>NW_019174343.1:14403190-14440690 GCF_002260705.1 Seriola dumerili
GTGCCAGACAGTCTGAGAATAGACTGTCTGGAATTTGAAGCTCATTGTTGAAAAGCTTTTGCCAGTTTGACCAATTAACAGCTCTGTTACAGTGTCAGTAGTTTGTCCTTAACAGGACACCTCTGGACACAGTGAGCCTTTCAGGTTTTCTGTGATCTTGAGGGGCTGGAGGTGTCCTGAACACCACTACAAGGTGTTGAACTTTTCCCCTAAGAACAATATGGCCGCTGGGGACAGAGGGCATTGTAAAGAAACTCACCTTCTGCAATGAAAATCAATCGAAAGAACATTATCCTTACACATGCCTTTTGTGTGTCTGTGTGTCCATTAGAGGCCAGATGAGGAGGTGGTGGTGGACCAGGGAGGCACGAGCTCAGTACTGAACATCCACTATGAGAAGGAGGAACTAGAAGGTGAGTAACTTCCACAGGTGGAGAAAGTAGTCAACCCCTTTACTTAAAGCACCTGTGTGTAAAATATGTATGTGATTATTTCAACTGCTTTTTTTTCACAATGAATATTCATTGAGTTTTGTTATTTTTTAACAACAACATAACAACAATAACAACAAAGAGCTCAGCACAACATTGGTCCACACAATCGGCAGTAATACAGATGACAGTTACAAATCTATGGTGAAGAAAAACAAATAAATAAATAATAATGAAAACATTAAGGCAACACTTTTGCCCCTCCCTTTCCTTAAGTAATAATAGAAGCCGCAAATTATTAAAATGATGATCATAATCATTATAAAATGAATAGAAAATAAAATCAGCTGATTCGGTATAAAAGACAGGGTACAACAGGTGTGGCACTTTCTTGTTACATTATTAGTTGTATTATAGGCCATGATTAAATAGAATGCTTTGCTTGCATGCTTTTTTTTTATTGTTTGCTTACACTCCCCCAGTCAATTCACTTTATATTTTAGATGTGTTTTGGAGTGTTAAGTTTCCCAGTTTATTGCACAGTTAGTCAGTAACACACAGAGAAAACAAAAGGGTGCGACTGGAGGAGCACATTTGTTTCTTCGAACTATAATTCAGCACTGAAGCTGCTGCTCGGCTCTCTAAGGGCTCAGACTTTCAGCCATGCTGCACTTATCCACATCTAAATCAGTGTTGTCACTGCAGGTGTTTTGCCATTTACAGCTGATGGAAATTCTGGCATATCACTGATTAAGGATTGACCAGTGGAGTGGCATGCTTTCAAACCATCGTGCAGCTGTTGATTTACCCTTTAACCACATTCTCTGTAGGGATTTGGCTCATTTCCTTAAAGCACCAACAAGCAGAGAAATCTCTGTTTCTGCATTTCCACCGCAGAGCTCTGGTATTCGTTGATTTTCAGCTTTGACAAAATTGACCAAATTCTTTTCCAAACAGTGGCTTGGCAACAACATGTTCGTAATGAATAGTGCGCCTTGCATCTCACTGAGCAATCTGTCACCAGTGACCTTCACAGCTGCAGTTTGCATTTCAGCTTGAGAAAAATGTATTCTACACAATAACACCATGAATCATACTTTACAGCTGTTTGACATGTAGAAACTTTTTTTTCGTAATATGACTGCATTCATCAGTGTTTTCCTGTCCAATGCAGTGGAATCGAAGTATTGACATCTAACTGATGGAAATGATCTTTTTCAAAGTTGCACTTCAAGATCGTGTACATACTGCATCTAATTATCTTCCACCACAGGTGACCTGACCTCACTCAGCCTTCAGCAGGTCTCCCAAGTCTCATAAATGTTTTATGAGACCAAACAGTGTGATGGAGCAAAGTTTTTTCCATGATTAAGTCATTTCAAATGTGTGTGTGTGTGTGTGTGTGTGTGTGTTGCTTTGACGCCATGGGGATGTTATATTGTCTCCTTCGCCAGTGGAGATGAATACAGCTAAAACATTAATAATGGATCCTCCATCTATTCAGAGGAGGCTTGGGGGAGGGAGGGTTGGGGTTCATCTGTCATCACAGTTGGGGAACAGGTGTGTGTGTTTGTGTGTGTGTGTGTGTGTGTGTGTGTGTGTGTGTGTCACTTGGCCCATTATCACTTTCCTACAGGGATAATACCATGTTTAGTGATGGAACACTCAGACTGAGCTCAGTAGCTTTGTATCCTCATTGCACCCCAAGGTATTTTTGTTACGCAGAAACAAACACACACCCATGCACACACACACACACACACACACACATACACGTCAAACTGCCTCAACTCTCGATCAAGTTTATTTATAATAATTTCCCAAACCTATTTGTTTAATTTTCTATTTTTTTGACTGCTCATTCTTTAGTTGTAGAAGTCTCTGCTTTGATCCAAATAAAACTCCATTGCTGTCAGTGTCACAAACATTCAGCCTCTTGTTAACACAGCATGTTGCACTCAACATTGAATGCACTGATGATAATTACAGATGGCAGTGGTTGAGACTAATGTGGGGCAGGAAGCAGACTGTTGTTCCCAGATACTCCCTGTGGAGTTACAGGCCAACACCTAACACTCAGTTTAATGACTTTCACTTTCAGTCACTTTAACCATCTGAGCCTAGAAACCACAGTGCACCCTATTCAGCTCTGCTTTGCCCCAGTAGCAGTTCCCTCCCCTGTCCAATTCTCTTTTATTCTTCTGAGGCTTTTTTTTTTTTCAGTTTTTCCATCTAGACAGCAGGGAGATGCCAGATTTAGCTTCACCTTATTATGATTTTAAATGATCTCATCAGAAAGGCAGAAATAACTATTTATTTTGTGTGGACAAAATTACGCAAACACCACAATCCAATGACAGGAAAGTGATGTATGCTGAGTTTAAAAACAATCCCAATGAGTTCAACAGAAAGTATGTGGGACAGACTGGAGTTACTTGTTGTGTAAAAGCTGCCAAACTGCCACACAGGATACAGATATTACTACAGCCATAATTAATACTGACGAAATGTGAATGTAGCAACAGTTTGCAACAGGTTTTGTTTCTTGGACGTTGCCAAGACATGTACTAAAAGGCCTGCGTTCAAAACCACATTTGGTAAAGATGCAACCCAAAATTGAAGAGTTGATCTGCTAAATAAATACTTACCAATCTCACGAGGCCAAACACATATTCAAACATGACAGGCAGGATGTTTTGGTCGGGACTGTTGTCAGCTAGCAGGCTTAGAAATGGCCACAGAAAACTAAAATAGGAAAATGTTGTCTAAACTGACCTTGTCCTTGTTTAAATAGCGATATTTAAATATACAGAGTTCAGAACGAGAATCTCATCAGACAACAGGCAGCCTTATTCTTTATTACTTTAGTATTCATATATAATTAAGTACTATTTATTTTATCATGTATCCCCTTGAGATGCAGTTACTGAGCTCTCCAGAACCTTTATTGCCCTTTATATGATCATGATGAGGTTTAATGTGTTTTCTAATGCTATTGACTGACTGACTGTATTTGTTTTATTATTTGTTGTAAATTTTGATTTCACTGAAAATACTCAAATACAAGGCAAGAGAAAAACATTTAAGCTATAAATGTAGACAATAATGATTGTATTACAGTAAAATGTGACAAAATGACAGTAACTGAGTGTATAAAAGCATTACCCCGTAATAAAAATAAAATGACTTCTCTCGCCTCTTTTCCAGGCCATAGGACTCTGTTTGTGGGGGTTCGGATGCCCAGGCAGAGCCACCGTCACCACAAGGCTCATGGCTCTCGCCACCGCAAGAGAGAAAAAAGGTCAGGGAGTACTGCAACACAGCAAAGCGAGGGAACCGAGACGACCACCTCCACTCATGGTAACACACACACACACACACACACACACACACACACACACACACACACACACAAGCGCAAAACCTCTTCTTAGGCTTCCCTTTTTTTTCTCATCTCACACAGGCATTTATTAGTCAGAGAGCGACTTTGGTCATGGCTCAGTGTAGAACATACAGAGTAGTTAGTGGTTGTTAAACACAGCCTATCAATACTGTAGGCATTTCACACACGCACACACAAAGCACTCCAGGCCAAAATTGACATGGCCACTAATTAGCTACCAAAGAGCAGGAACTAGTCAGCATATAGCATGTGTGTGCGCGTGTGTGTGCGCACGCTTGTGGTTAGAGACATTTGTGTATATGAGAGTGTGTATGTTTTTTGTGGTCTTGTCTGTATGTCTTTATCTGGACCCAGAAATCATTTAAAAGGCATGTAATGACATAAGTAAGGAGCATTGTGTTTTCGTAAAAGCCTTTTGAGAACCACAGCTCACCTCTCATCCTGTCACTTCATCAGACACGCCGTCGCAGAGGGTCCAGTTTATTCTGGGCACAGAGGAGGATGCTGAACATGTGGCCCACGAGCTGTTCACTGAGCTGGATGAGATCTGTGTGAAGGATGGCAAGGATGCTGAGTGGAAGGAAACAGCCAGGTCAGTATCTCCACTGGGAACTGTTGGCAACAAAGCCTGGCAATAAATACTCTGACAGCCCGGCAACTCTACAGCTGTGCTCCTATGAAAACTGTACAGTGTAAAAGTGGTAGTTACATTTAAAGCTTAGTGGATCATTTTTTGGTAGGTTTGTTCAAGGCAAAAAAGCTCCAAAGAGAGAAATGAACATGTGAAGACAATGTGATCTCATTAGTGCTGATCAAATGCCAAATCTCAGATTCACAGGCTGATGCCAGACCTTTCCCTGATATTGTTTGGTTGACATTTATGTCATTACATCTTTCCCCGGGAGGAAATGTTCTTAATCACAATGCAAATTATGTAGAGCTGATTTGTGCGTGGGAAAACATTTCTTTTTAAAGTCCCCTGGTCCCCAAGATCCGTTGAGTTAGACTTAATCTTAAAACACGACTTAGAAGTACAACAGTTCTTTGCTGAGACAGGAAACCTCATGCGATGCACTCCTACTTACAGTGAAGTGTAGGAGTAACATTTTCAGAGCAACTGTGAAGTGATCATGTGAATGATGTCATGTAGGACTAGCCATTTACACCGTATCTGCCATATAACCTCTTTAGAAAAAATGTCTTAAATAGAAACAAAAGAAAAGAAAAAGAAGAAAATCAACTGGAGCAGGAAATAAAGTCTGCTGCTGATAGATAAATCACATCAGAGAAAACATAGAATGAGGAGAATTTAGAGATAAAAGATTGCAAACAAAATTAATGCCAGCTTTATTCTTGTTGTTAGCACTGCTAATAATGCGAATGAATGTTCAAATGAAAGGCAAATAATAGGCTAAACTGCCTTATTCTGTGCTTTATATATTCATTATTCATCGTGAGCAGTGATTCTTTGTAACACTCATGCAGAGGATGTGTGCTCACCTCTGTGTCTGCACTGCTGTCATCCAACTAAAGAGACCTCTGCAGCTCACTTTCCTTACATTTAAGAGCAGTTTTTAAGTTGAGAGAAATTTGACAAATAGCAAACTTTCACTTTAAGGAGTTTAACAAGCACTGATCTCTTTCAGGTGGCTGAAGTTTGAAGAAGACGTGGAGGACGGTGGTGAGAGGTGGAGCAAGCCTTACGTTGCTACTCTCTCCCTGCACAGCCTGTTTGAGCTCCGCAGTTGCATCATCAACGGCAGCGTGTTGCTTGACATGCATGCTGACTGCATCGAAGAGATTGCTGGTGAGACTCTTTCCAGCTAACACATTAAACAGCTCAGTACCAGAGTGCTATTTTAAAGAGCAATCCACCACCCAAATTTTACATGATCTGAAAATCCCAGGATCATTTTAGCACTCTATAGAATGTGGTGGAAAAATAATCACAAGCGATCCTGTAAGGCCCTTACAAGAAATCAGTTTGTATCATTGTGTAAGCGACTGATGTTGCTTCTTCAAATGGTAACTGTATTTCACTTCGCAATTTATTTTCCTCTCTTTCTCTTTCTTGCTCTCTGAAGTCACTTCTTGCCCCTGTCCTTGACCAAATATTAAACTGACTGATATAAAACAGGCTCTATATCTCAGACGAAACGCTTGTTTCATGTCTATTACAAATCCATTTATCCTCCTCAGAGAGGAGACACACATAGCGTACAGGCCTGAGGGGAGCATCGTCACTGTGCTGGATGCAAAAACACACAAACACACAGACACAGACACAGACACACACACACACACACACACACACACACACACACACACACACACACACACAAACTAAGCTGTCAATCATAGAAAAGTTCTCACAGTCTTTCAAATCATTTCTTGCCACGACACACCGCAGCACACCGCGGCCTGTATGTTTAGACTGTGCTTGTGTGATGAAGGTGAACAAACCTTTCAGCTGTGAGTCTTCACTTCTTCACTGGGTTGGTTGTGTTTTGCTAGAATAATGTCACTGAACCAAGAAGTGTCCTGAACTTCTGTTGAACCTGATTTACATAAAATCTACAATTAGACAACGCTGCTACCACAGTCCACACTCATTTGCATGCAAGTATGCAATTAACTACACACAACTATTTGCATGCAAAGGAATACTTGTGTACGCCCATGAGTGTGAAAATGACCACAGTCTGTACACACACACACACACACACACACACACACACACACACACACACACACACAGAGGTTAGTGTCTGATAGGAAAATGCGAATAAATATTTGCATATGTATGGCATGTACCTGACATCCATTTCCCCACACACACACACACACACACACACACACACACACACATTGCATCACACACACACAACACATTCAACACACACACACACACGTGCACACACAAACATACACACACATGCACGCACACACACGCAGTACAAACGGATAAACCCACAATGGTCAAGGCTCTCCATCTCTCAGTCTTCCTCATGGTCAGACTGTGGCAGGTTTACAATGTGAACAGCCTTGTTGCCTGCAGTCATTCCTCTTCTCCAACTCTCCACCTCTTCTCACTTCCCTCTCTTCTCCATGTGACTCCTGCCAGCAGCACCTGGACTCCAAACGGTAGCCAGCATGGTTAGGAAAAAAAAAGAGGAAAAAAAGTTTGTTATTTATTTACTTGGAAGTTTATTTTTGGAAGTTAACCAAACTGAGACCAAGAGAATGCAACAAAATGCATATTCAAATCCTCACCATCCACAATGTATGAAAAAAACACCTTGATACTGAAACACAAGAATGGGCCTCTGTAGCCCCAAAGACCTATTAGAGTCTAATTCTTTAAAACTCTTTCCTTAAATGTGAACATAATAAGAATAACTATATGAAAAGATATATACATTTCACAGGTGGTTTGGCTGAATGTCGATCTCCCTGCTCTATACATCAACCTGGTATCCAAATAATTCAGTCAAGCTCTTATCACTTCAAAATTTCATTATCATTTCAAAAAACTCTGACACTGGACTAATAACACTGAAATTGTATTAGAAAGTATCTTACTTGATTAAAAGGAACAACAAAGTGTGTGAGCACAACAATAAAGGAGGCTGTGTACACCAGTTCTTTGAGCATGCTGTGATATTAGTGAATGTATCCTGTTGTGAAATGAGTAACTGATGGTCGCCTCTCTGATGATAGACTGGAGGAGGCAGAGCAGCTGTTATCGTGTCAAATTAAAAATAACTTGATCTATCTCAAGCCTGTGGAGAGTGAGTGGAGGCTCCATTAGATGTACATTGTGAGTTTTGACTCAATTTGAGCCTCTTTTGTGCCACTGTCCCTATTAATATGGCTGATTATCAGCCAACACATTAGTGCTGGCCTTGAAGTGTGCTCAGAATAAATGAAGGTACCGCAGTGTATGTGTGTGTGCATGTGTATATGTACGTGTGTGCGTGTGTGTGCGTGTGTGTGTGTGTGTGTGTGTGTGTGTCTGATTGACTGTCCAGGAGGAAAGGAAGGAAAGAAGGAAGGAAAGATCCAGAGCTGACTCAGCAAGTCAGTGCAAAAAAGAAAAGGACTGGGGGAAGGAGAGAGAAGGAGAGAGCAGCAGCGGTGAGAGAGATGGGGAGATGCTGATTATTCACCACAGTCCCACATGACCAGATATGTTGGACACATATTGACCTAACCCTTCCAACACACACCTTCTGCTCTGCACTGAGCCTTAACATTTCGAGAGAAGCCTGAGCAGATTACTGCATATTCATTTCAAATACAGCAATAAGTGGAAAACAAGTATTTAAGAAGGTTTAATTGATGAGCCATTGGGATTCCTTATTAACTAGGTTATTTATGCAGTTTTATAAATGGAGTAAAGCTCTGATCAGAGCCAAAAACACATGTATATTGTGTAAATAAAATCTGTCTGATGCCACTGATCAGTGAACAGTCTGATGATACTCTGATCTCAGGGTTTATGGGTTTCTCCACGTGTTGCAGACATGGTGCTGGACCACCAGGAGGCATCCCATGAGCTGGATGACAGCGTGAGAGTAAAGGTGCGTGAGGCTCTGCTGAAGAGACACCACCACCAGAACGAGAAGAAGAAGAACCTGATTCCCATCGTACGCTCCATCACAGAGGGAACCCGCAAACAGTCAGAGCCCCATCTGACAGGTGGGTTTCATGCTGTATATAACACATGCAATTACATGTCGCACATATACATTTCTGGTCCATCTTTGTCAGAAGTTTATCAGAATGGATCATTTTGGTATAAATACAATTCAAATTCAATCCAGTGTCATGAATTTAAATTAGAATTACTTTTGTTCTGTTACAGAATCAGTGTAAAATCATACACCGATCAGCCACAATGTTAAAACCACTGACAGGTGAAGTGAATAACATTGATTATCACATTACAATGGCACCTGTCAAGGGCTGGTGTATATTAGACAGCGCATGAACATTCAGTTCTTGAAGTTGATGTGTTGGAACCAGGAAAAATGGGCAAGCGACTTTGACAGTGATGGTTTGACAACAGGGTCAGACCCAACTCCAAAACAGCAGGTTTTGCAGGGTGTTTTCACGGAGCGGACCTGTAGAACAAACTGCTGAACAAGTTGATACTGGCTATGATTAAAAAGGTGTCAGAACTCACAGTGCATTGCAGCTTGCTGCATATGGGGAGTACCTGTGCTGACCCCTGTCCACTGCCGAAAGCACGTACAAGAGGCAGGTAAGTGTTAGAACTGGACCATGGAGCAATGGAAGAAAGTGCCCTGGTCTGATGAATCATGTCCATCAATCATGTTTAAAATCATGTGGACGGCTGGGTGCCTGTGCTCCATTAACCTGTGGAAGAGATAGCAGCAGGATGCGCTATGCGAAGAAGGAAAGCCGGCGGAGGCAGTGTGATGCTCTGGGGAATGTTCTGGGTCCTGGCTTTCATGTGGGTGTCACTTTGACACGTACCACCTACCTAGACCAAGTACCGCCCCTTCATGGAAACAGTTTTTCCTGATGGCTGTGGCCTCTTTCAGTAGGATAACGCGTCCTGCCACACTAGTGTTTGAGGAACATGACAAAAAGTTGAAGGTGTTGACTGAAATTCCAAATTCTAAATCTGATCCAGCATCTAAGGGATGTGTTGGAAAAACAAATCCGATCCATAGAGGCCCCACCTCACAAATCACATGTCTTAAAGGATCTGATGATAACGTCTTGATGTCTGATACCACGGGACACTTTCTGGGGGTCTTGTGGAGCCCACGCGTCCACCAGTCGCAGGTGGATTTACTGTTGTGGCTGATCTGTGCATAATCCTGTAAATATCATGTCAGTCTGAGTCGACTTTGAATTTCTTCAGTCGGACAGCTCTGTTTGAAAACTAGGGAATAAAAGAAGACAGGAAGAAACTAAAAGCAACAAAACAAAGTGTCTCAACAGTGACACTACTTTCAGGGACAGACTGCCAAAAACCATTTGACTGCTTCTGAGCAATTGGGAGATATATGAGCAACTAAGCAATACTGCCTTCCTAATTCACTTTGCACTTGGCAGGCCAATAAATATATGCACTGATTCTCTCTCTCCCTTTCTTTCCCTCCCTCTCTCTCTCAAACACACACACACACACACACACACACACACACATATATTTATGTATGCACATGTACGGCCACACTCTTGTTGTCACAGCCACATCTCCACAGCCTCCTCCAGCCACAGAACCATCTAAGAACGGTGCTGGACATGATAGCGCTCAGGTGGACCTCAGCAAGGTAAACCAGATGTGTGCAGTCTCACAGCAGATAGATGTATTTTGGTTGTGCAGTGCCATCGGCACTGTGCATGCAGCTGTCGCACTCTGCTAAGATCTGTAATCAATGTTTTCCTGAGCCCTCAACAATAATCAACTAGGTCACATAGTGCCCCCTAGGAAACAACAGGGGAACTACATTTGTTTAAAGTTGACCCTACAGCAGCAGCCGATCACTGCAAAACTCTAAAGCACAACCAGACAGCCAACACAGATAAAAGTTTCCATTTAGCCATTAACTTTCACCTGGGACTTTGAGTGCATATATGCTCAGTTTCATATCCCTAGCACTGAAATGCTTGCTAGTTTCTCTGGCATTAGACTGCATCTGTAGCGGGAGAGCTTTATGCACAATTTTTGTAATCTTGATCAATACTAACTTCTGTCTTGTCTCAACAGGTGGATATGCACTTCATGAAGAAGATCCCAGAAGGTGCAGAGGCCTCCAATGTGTTGGTGGGAGAGCTGGACTTCCTTGAGAGGCCCATTGTGGCCTTTGTCCGCCTCTCCCCTGCTGTGCTGCTCAGTGGCCTCACTGAGGTGCCCATACCCACCAGGTAGACAGCTACAGCTCTATAAACAATGGTTTAGCTATGAATTCAAATTACTATATGTCAATTCAATAATCCGGGAACGATTTACATACTCAAAATTGTCTACTGACAAATATCAGGTTCCTCTTCATTCTCCTGGGTCCAGATGGAAAGGCTCAGCAATACCATGAAATTGGACGCTCCATGGCAACCATTATGACAGATGAGGTAAGAGGATCTGTCAATTAAAATCTAGTTTCAGAGACTTCAACAGTGCAAATTAAATCTCAACATCTGTCTTGCAAAGGCAGGCAGTTAAGTTTCCTCTGTCCTTCACAACTCTGCTCCAGATCTTCCATGATGTAGCGTACAAGGCAAAGGACAGAGGTGACCTGCTGGCTGGAATAGATGAATTCCTTGATCAGGTGACTGTCCTGCCACCGGGAGAGTGGGACCCCTCCATCCGCATCGAGCCTCCTAAGAATGTCCCCTCTCAGGTACACAGCTAACAGCTACGATGACAGAGACATTTGCTTTTCGGATTTGGTTTGGTGCAATAAAAGCAACAGTGGCTGTATAGGTAAAGGGTATAGCTGTTGTCTGATTTTTGTCTGTTCTTGGACTGTCACTGGGTGTCTACAGGAGAAGAGAAAGCAGCCCGGAGTCCCTAACGGTACAGCCTGCCAGGTAGAGGAAGAACTACATGCTGAGCACCACGGGCCAGAGCTGCAGAGAACTGGAAGGTAAGTTGTCATTTTGGGGTTTATTACACAGGCTTGTTGCTTCAGTATTTGGTGCTATAATCCATGGTAAATGTAGAAGCTAAATTCAGATGTCAAAACACAGGATGTTACACCCCACAAATGGTGAATATCACAACATATGTTGTCATAAAAACAACCTGTGGAAAAACATGGAGGTGGCTCCAGTTAGGTCTCTGGAGGAAAGTGTCGCAGTTTGGGGTTGAGTTTGCTTCTGACAAACAGGTCTGAAACATTCAGGCAAAGACAGCAGTGAAACCGTGCTTTTCATCCTGGTGTAAAGTTACACGTTAAGGGCCCTGCACATCCACACCTTATGTTATTCTGGCTGATTAGACGTATAGGCTCAAGTTGAAGAGGGTGGAATTTTGTCAGGAATTACATGAGGTCACTAAACTCACTGTATCATTAACAGGTGTCAAAGGCGAGTAAGTGAGATGTCAGTCAAGCCCAGTTTGTGCATGCTCACGCAGTCCTGAGAAGAGGTCTATGAGAATATATGTGAAAACACCTATGAAGGAGGAGCTTTGCTGTGTAGGGTCTTTAAATGTTGCTTTGGTTCAGTACTTCAACTTCAACTCTCAGTTTTGCTGAGAGGTAGGTGAGACGATTGCCAGCACTCTTGTCTGTATGCTAACTACATAGCTATAGTCGGAAGGCAATTAGCTTATCTTAGCATAAAGACTGGAAGCAAACAGCCAGCCAGTCTTTCACCAAAGTTGAAAAATGTGCTCAGCTTAAAAGCTTGCTAATTAAATCCTTGCAAAAACCAAAATGTAAAAATGATAAATTGTGGTTTTACAGGCAACTTGGCAAGAAAGCAAATAGACATATAGTAGTTCTCACAGTGAAACGTTGGAAATGATTTGAGTTGGATCTGATTTCATGCTGGCCAATTTCAAATAATCATGTAATAACCATAATGCATCAACTTGATGTGACTCTATCCATCTTGTCACAAGCTTATTGTCTCAACCTCAGCATCACTCTTCTTTCCTCGTGTGTTGTGGTCAGGTTGTTTGGTGGTCTGATACTGGACATCAAAAGGAAAGCTCCTTTCTATCTGAGTGACTTCAAGGACGGTATGAGCCTCCAGTGTGTGGCCTCTTTCCTCTTCCTCTACTGTGCCTGCATGTCTCCTGTCATCACCTTTGGAGGACTGCTAGGGGAGGCGACGGAGGGACGCATAGTAAGTATAATACTCTGTTCACTGTACTGCAGTGTGATTAAAACATCATGAATGCAGCATAGATCTTGTATCTTACTGCATACTGACAAAACAAGACAAACTCTCTGTATTCCCATCGTTTCTCCTAGAGTGCCATAGAGTCCTTGTTTGGTGCATCTATGACTGGAGTGGCCTACTCTTTGTTTGCTGGTCAGCCTCTAACCATTCTGGGAAGCACGGGTCCTGTGCTGGTTTTTGAGAAAATCCTCTTCAAGTTCTGCAAGTATGTTCAGTTTTACAACAACCTGTCTGCGAGATTTTTTATCTCACAACCCTGAGATTTGTTTTGCTAAACAGTCTTCTCTTCTCTTCTCTTCTCTTCTCTTCTCTTCTCTTCTCTTCTCTTCTCTTCTCTTCTCTTCTCAGGGACTACGACCTGTCCTATCTGTCGCTGAGGACTTGCATCGGCCTGTGGACGGCCTTTTTGTGTTTGGTGTTGGTTGCCACGGATGCTAGCTCTCTGGTGTGCTACATCACTCGGTTCACAGAGGAGGCCTTTGCCGCCCTCATCTGTCTCATCTTCATCTATGAGGCTTTGGAGAAGCTATTCCACCTGGGAGAAATCTACCCCTTCAACACACACAGCGATCTGGACAAACTCACTCTGGCATAGTGTGTAACACAATGTCCACTCTAATGGTTTCCTCCTGCTCACACCTGCGTGTTCACCTGGGAGATGTTTTTTCATTGTCCATTGTTTCATTGTTTTTTTTGTCTCTCTGCCCATGCTCTCTTCTAATAGCCTTCAGATCACACCCCTGCATCCAGTTCTTTTTATGTCTGATGTCTGATTTTGTGTGTGTGTCTCTTTCTCTTTAGCTGTAGGTGTGCACAACCTGATAATCCCAGTAATAAAACCTTGGAGCTGTGGAGTGAAAGAAATATCACAGCATCTGATGTACCCTGGGCCAACCTTACTGTCAAGGTAACATAACTATGTGGAACACACACACACACACACACACACACACACACACACACACACACACACACACACACACACGCGCGCACACACTCCTTTTGACGCCTAATGTCAGTGTAACTTTCACATGATAGCACACACTGCATTTTCTCCAGTGTTTATTTCTTTCTCCTTTTTCCTTTCTTTGCAGACACTTCCTGTCTGCCACACCATTTAGATAATAAATGTTCTGTTTTCTAATTTTGTTCTAATGTGACCTCTATGAATCCCTTCAGGAGTGTGTCAGTCTGCAGGGCCACTTTGTTGGGACGGCATGTGGCCATCATGGCCCCTACACCCCGGATGTTCTTTTCTGGTCTACCATCCTGTTCTTCTCAACCTTCTTCATGTCTGCCTTTCTCAAGCAATTCAAGACTAGTCGTTATTTCCCCACCAAGGTAATCAAACACTGATTGCTCACTAAGGTAGGGCGTGACAAAACATTGCGAATCCTGACACGTCACATTTGTAACCACTGATTTCTGAGTGTTGTTATTTCCCATGCCCAGGTGCGGTCCATGATCAGTGACTTTGCAGTGTTCCTCACTATTGTCATCATGGTTCTGCTTGACTATGCCATTGGAGTCCCATCCCAGAAGTTGAAGGTGCCCAGCAAATTCCAGGTATAGAGAAACTACTAATAGTAATGTGGACCTTGCATAAAACTCCACAGGGTTATAGTTGAATCATGATTCCTCTGTAATGTGTTCCTCCAGCCCACCAGAGATGATCGAGGTTGGCTGATCAATCCCATAGGACACAACCCATGGTGGACAGTCCTGGCTGCCTCTATTCCTGCTCTTCTCTGCACCATCCTTATCTTCATGGACCAGCAGATAACTGCCGTCATCATCAACCGCAAGGAGCACAAACTACTGGCAAGGAACATTTTGAAAATTTAGATCGTACAGCTTTGATTTCTAGGTTTCATATGGTTGCTCTGAGAACCTGTATCTTCCCTTCTCTGTGTTTTGCAGAAGGGCTGCGGGTACCACCTGGACCTACTGATGGTTGGGGTGATGCTGGCAGTGTGCTCCATCATGGGCTTGCCGTGGTTCGTAGCGGCCACGGTCCTGTCCATCTCTCACGTCAACAGCCTGAAGCTTGAGTCAGAGAGCTCGGCTCCAGGAGAGCAGCCTCGCTTCCTGGGCATCAGAGAGCAGAGACTCACTGGCCTGCTCATCTTCCTGCTCATGGGCTGCTCTGTATTCATGACCGGAGCACTGCAGGTTAGTCAGACAAGCCACACAATGCTGCCCCCTTCAGGCTTTAATCAGTGGAGTAAAAGCATGAAATGGTGATTGTTACTAAAGCTCGTTGATGTATGTTTTTTTTTCAGTTCATTCCTATGCCAGTGTTGTATGGTGTTTTCCTTTACATGGGAGTCTCTTCATTAAAAGGCATCCAGGTAACAAGCAATATGATTTCTATAAATTCGACACAGGAGCGATATCTGACGTCAGGGGGATGTCCACAGGAGCTATTTATACAGCAATCAAAAACTTAGGCAATCTGAATAATTTAGAAGATTCTATATAGTCTATAATCAAACTTGCCTACCCTCTTTAACTCCAGCACCAGCGCTTAATCATATTTATTTTTATGCAATTACATTTATTCTAATTTATTCTGTATTTTATGCCATGTACTCGATTATTTTGTATTTTATGCCTTGTACTATAGATTTTTATCTTTTACTGAGCACCGTAAGGTGTCCTTGAGTGCCTTGAAAGGCGCCTATAAATAAGATGTATTATTATTGTTATTATTATTATTATTATTATTATTAATCACATTGGCATATCAACAGATTATATTGATACTTATTACATCAGCTGGGAGTTATTCAAAACAAAATGTTCTGAGTTGCTCTCTTGCCCTCTCCATCCCAGCCTCTTACTAATTTGGCTGTCCCTCTTATGCCCACTCCTGATCTCATTAACTCTGCTGCAATTCACTGAGGCCTGACAAATAATTGTTCAATCCAACTAAATTTGTCTTTCATAATCACTTCCTCTCTCTGGCCACATTCACCATCTGTCTCTCTGTTCGGCTCTCATTCATTTATTTCTCTCCTTACCCTGTCTCAACATCTCTCTCTCTCTCTCTCTCTCTCTCTCTCTCTCTCTCTCTCTTTAACTTCTCTACCACCTGCATTCACCTTTATCACTTTTCAGTTTTTTGACCGCCTGAAGCTTTTCGGTATGCCAGCCAAACACCAGCCAGACTTCATCTACCTGCGCCACGTCCCCTTGAGGAAGGTACACCTGTTCACTCTCACCCAGCTCACCTGCCTGGTGCTCCTCTGGGTCATCAAGACTTCACCTGCTGCTATCGTCTTTCCCATGATGGTTAGTTGACCACCGCCAACATCCTGTCTCGATTCACTCTTCCCTCCATTTTCCTCCATTTAAATAAGAGGCTTTTTTTTTTCCTCCTGTGACTCAAGGTGCTGGCTCTGGTTTTTGTCCGCAAAGTGCTGGACTTGTGCTTCTCTAAGCGGGAGCTAAGTTACCTGGATGACTTAATGCCTGAGTGGAAGAAAAAAAATCTTGATGATGCCTCCAAAAAGACAGAAGAGGTAGTCAAAATCTTTAAATGGCCAGATGAAAATAGTCAAACATGCATGTATTGACTGCACATGTTTATTGCGTGTGTCTTTTAGGAATCACAGGTAATGCTCAGTCCAAAGCAGGAAGATACAACAGCTGTTCAGATTCCCATGGAGAGCAGCAAGCCTTCTCAGACCCTAAAAGCACACGACCCCAAGTGAGTACACATACATATGTAAACCTACGCACATTCAAATGGACAGGGCAGACACCAGTTTATCAGAGTGGTAAGATTAGTAAAATGTTTCACATTCCTGTCTATCTATATGCGTGCTTGCCTTGTTTGGTGTGTGGTGGTCTGTTTTCAAGTGCACCCTGTGAGTACTAACATCCCTTAACCCCAACTCACCCTACTCCCTTACGTATCTGCTTTCTGGTCTTACCTTCCTTCTCCTCTCCCTGCTCCTCAGGTGTGACCCCTCTGACATTAATATATCTGATGAAATGTCTAAAACCACCATGTGGAAATCCCTCACCTCCAATCAAAAGGACTCTCGTCCTGTGGCTGCTAAGAAGGCAAGGCCACACCCTCTCTCTCTCTCTCTCTCTCTCTCTCTCTCTCTCTCTCTCTCTCTCTCTCTCTCTCTCCTCACCCTTGCAATGTGAAAATATTCCTGCTACACATTGTGGTCACGTGTTTCTGTTGTTCCCCAACACTTCATTAATTGCAAATTGTTGCATAACTGCGCTCTGTGTTGTCTTAACTCTGGGTTTGTATGTTTTGCTCTGAAGGATTGAAGGGATCACGTTCATAGACGAGTGAAGGATGTCCAGAGTCCTGGCAGAGTGACTACAGTCAAATGAGACTGTAGTTCTGGACCACAGGACGCTGCAAATTGGCTGCCTTGACCGTCAGCCACTTCAGTGCTCACAGAAACAAGTCTCCATGATTTCTACCAGCTACCCTCAACACATAGTCCACATACACATAGACAAACAGACAAGGGTGCGTTATACTTGCATACAGGCAGACATATGCATGCACTTTCTTTTATCTTTGTGAGGACTGGAACAGTGTACTGTATTTGAAATCTTTTTTCCCTGAAACAACTAAAACCAATGCAAACTCTGAAACTAGTCCTAACCTCACTTGACCCATCATTATCATCTTGGCTCGGGGGTTTATTTTCATTTTAACGTGGCCTTCAGTGGTTAACCCCAACCTCACACTTAACCAGCTGACCGGTGGACTGCCCTCGTTTCAACCATCATCATGTAATTTCAGCAATTAAACTAGACAGGGAAGAAGAAAGCCATCAGTGACAAGGGCTGCCTTTGGCTTTCCATCTTCCACAAGCCATTCTCCCCTGTAACAGTATTCACCTGTGAGAATTTGATACTATTGAACAGCTCACTTTTAAATAATTTGTGGAAAGCAGTGAGACAGACTGTAATCTAGAGACAAATCCTGAAGCTGCTCCATGACAGTAAATAATGAAACAACTGCAAGAACACTGTGACAGCTGCTGGCAGCCATGGAGATTTCACTGAGATATGCGGACATTTACTGCCGCACAGCTGGAAGCAATACATTCATAAAAAAACTCATTTGGATGTAACTTCCCAAACCACCTTACAGCCCAGTCAGTCAGTCAGTCAGTCAGTCAGTCAGTCAGTCAGTCAGTCAGTCTAATACAACATCCTACAAGTTTTTCATGTTCCATTTTTGTTGAAACTCTGTCAGAACAGTGTTGAGTCTGTCACTTGTGGAGGCTGTAGTTTGTGGTGCTGTTGAACTGCTTCTAATATGTTGTCCCCATTGGGTTATTTTATCTTTGGTCCTCACACTCTCAGGAGAGCTTGCGTACACACACACACACACACGCATACACACACACACACACACACACACACAGACACACACACACACACACAAACAACAATAACAAAAACAACAACAACCTCTCCCATTTTTAGACCTTGTCATCAGAAACAACACCCAGGTTCCACCTCTCGACTGTATATTTAGCTTGGCTATATAACGGAGCACTAATGCTCCCTGAAAAACAAACCAGGTTCTTTTTATTAATCTAAATAGGTTTGCAAGTCATCATTCCTTAAATTTACTCTTTTTATTTAATGTGCCATGAGTGTTTTTTTAATAGTGGTATGGTCAATTATTTGGTAGATTTTAAAAATACATTGAAGGTTCAGTAATACATAGACAAATCCTCTTTTGGGGCATAAAACTTTGTGTCAGTTTTTTGTGATGATGTAAACTGAAAAGTGTAAATGTTAGAAGACCCGCTTCAGCTGAAGCAGTGGCATCAATAATATGGTTTTTGAGGTGTAATCTTTTCCCTTTATGGATGTTGATTGTGTAGGGTGGAGGTTGTTCAACCAAATGCTTGTCATGTGTTAGTACAGTGTCTTATTTCTTTACCTCAGACAATGTCATGAATGCTAATGTAAGGCACTTTGGATGATGTCAGGTCAAGGGAAAACAGAGCAGATAAGTGGTGTGTGTGTTTGTGTATGAGAGAGAGAGTGTGTGTGTGCCTTTGAGTATCAGGAAAATAATAGCTATGTTGTTTCTTTTTTGCGGGGGGCTACGGGATTTTCTTTTAAGCAATAATTTCTCCCAAATTCAACCTAAATTAACCTTTATTTATGAGTCCTTGTTTATCCATCTCTGGGTGGAATAAAGGGTGTTCAGGAAAATGTAACATTTGAAGTCTAAAAACACTTTTATTATATGTGCCAAAAAGAAAATTTTGACAGTTACACAGCACTGAAAGAAGATTTTTTGACATTGTTGTTTTCATTCCTTGTCAATTTGGACAAACAAGGTTCTACTGTGATGTGTTCCCCCTCATTTTGTGCTGTCAGAGTCACATCTGATGGTCATCCTTAATTAATTTTGGATAGTGAGTTTCACATACTAGTGTCACCTCAAAGCTCAGAGAGCTAAAGGAGTAGAGAGTTTATGGTGTAAGAGAATGATCTTCAATAATTACTAATAACTTTATTTGTAGTTGCACTTTCTGTAGATAAAGACTTTGTGATATATTTTATTTTCAAGAGATCTATTAAGCAATTAAATGATTTTACAATAATTTATTATTCACAGTTATTTATTTTTAGATATAAAATTCCAACATGTTGTCTTTACTTTGTGTATATACTGTAATAAGCAAATTGTGCAAAGAGAAAGGCAGAAGAATGCAGCACGTAAATAATGCTTTGATGAATGAACTCAATAAAATACCACCACAGGTTGTTATTACATGGAGAGCAAGAGCTCTGATGGCAGACATCAGAACTTTGTCTAATAAACTTTAATCATTGATGGAGGACATAGAGAAAAAACAATTATTGATTAAAAGGGAGTATAGTATTAACAGTAGCATAAAAAGAGAAGAGTAAATAAACTTACTCAATAATGTTGCTAAGGTTTGCTAACACTAGCCACCAAAAGCTACTGGTCATACCAGACCAAGTGAGGCTGTAGCTGCAAACCCCTTGAGTGTATTGAATAAACTAATGGTGCATTTTATTGCTAAGTGATTCAACTTTTAATTTATAAGTGGAATAACTAGTTTTTTCTTCTTTCATGAATAACATACTTTCACTTTAAACCACTTTAAACTCAAAACACCCAAATGACTCAAATCAATCCTTTAAAAATGAAACTTTCAGTGAATTAATAAATGTATCTGTTAAAAAATCATCCAATTAAAATATTTGATGGAGTCATTTACTTATGTTTTAAAATATATAATCTCCTTTTACTGTACAATTAGATATCAACTAGTTAATTGTTTTATATATAACCGTATTCAAGGCTTATTCCCCCACAGTCCCCTTCATTTCTATTCAAGTGACATTAAAGCAATGTGCACGAGTACAGTAATCTATCACTGTAACTTCACATATGCAGTAATACCTCCTCCAAGACATGAATGAAAGTTTTATACAGTGTGTTTGCTGTCATGTACTTCTGCTTTGACTCTGTCAGACTTTTGAATGTGAATAGTCTTCATGTGTCTGAGGACCCATAACTAAACTGATGAATGGCATGACTAAATATTATTCATTGTATAAATATAGATTCAGAGACACAAGACTGAGTGCAAAGACTAGCCAAAATAATGTGTAAATTTAGAAAAAAAAGAAAAAAAAGAAAAATGCTTCCATAATGGACTAGACCAAATGGTAAAAAAAAAAAAAAACACTTTTAAACATGCAGTGTCAATGACCATAGATGTGCTGTAATGAAACGAAATAATTTATTTAGTAATTGTTAAAGTGATTTTAATGAGCATCATGTGTCTTAAAGTTGATTTTCAAATGTGAATGTGTGATAAACATAAAATAAAATGCCTTCTGTATACTGTAGGTTGACTGCATATACATGTGACCAAGAGAGGTCATAAATTTTGACGTATGTGAGTATATGTGCTGTACATGTGTGCCTGTCACAGAATACATCACCATTTCCTGTCGTGCTGTCATTTTGACCTTTGACCTTACATCTGACCAAACACAGACCTGTCATTAAGTCTTTAATGAGGCACAGGCTGTCAAAAAATCATTACTGTGTCCCATTTTGGACAATAGTACCATTTCTTTGTCAAAAATACAGCAAGAGACATATGTTGCAGATGTCCTCCTTCCCTGCCTATGTCATTTTTATGTGTAGATAAAAGTGAAAACAGTGCACTGTGAGGCTATGTCCTTCTCATGAATACAAAGACAAAATCTGTGTCTGTGTCTGAGGAAAAGGATGAAAGAGAGAGAGAGATGTTAGAAAACATTAAGCTTTCAGGGAGAAGAGCATCTGTACTGCAGTAACCTTAATCTTATTGTCTTGGAGCCATAGCAAGAGCGATGCCTTGTCTCTTCAACCACTGAATGATTAGTCTTGAGCAAAAGAATTCTACATGTTTTATATGTATGTGTAATTTCATTTTAATTTTGATTATTGAAAAATGGGAAATAAATAACTACAGTTGAAATGAAATGAGCAGTCGTTTTAATTACTTCGAAATGTTGTATGTGTTTACATGTCTCAGCTTTATGTTTGTTGATGTCTATAATGAGTTGTCCCACTAGGAGGCAGCAGAGTCCCAATCATTTCAATTAGATTCTTTTTATGAGGACTTTGCCTTCCTAATGTTTATTCAAATTCATTAGTGTTTCATCAGTTTGAGGCAGATTAACACTTGCTTCTCATGTGGGAAGTACCCACATGAGATTTCTAAAAATAAAAAAAATTCCTTCCTCTCACTTTTACTGTCCTCCCAACCTTTTGTATCTGTTTCCATTTTCATTAGACTGTCCCCTCCCTCCTTGTGCCAGACCCCTCCCCCGGTTTTTATCCTGAGGTGAGAACACAGTGTGCACATCTGGAGGTGATCCTGACTGCAAAGGAGTAGCCTGTGGGAAGGGGTGAGGTTAAAGATGCACTGCGCTCTCCGCATGTATACATCTATGTGTGCGTGTGTGCCTTGAGGGTGTCATGTGATCCTCATTCCAAAATGCTCCTGATTACAAACAGCTGGCGGGCTGTGGAGTCAACCAATCAGGCAAGCTGTTGGCTGTGACATCAGGTGGAAGGAGGGAGGTGTACAGGACATTTTAGATGGTTTTTACCTTATGAAATGAATCAGGGATCAACAGCATCACACTGGCCCATTAAAGCTGTGCTTCCCACATAGCATTGGATGTTTCCAGCTACTGGAAATATGCATTATATTTACCCAGTATGTAATTTCAGCTTGTCTGTTTGTGTATGGTAGGCTATTGATTGTTATCATGTGGGACCAGTGTTATTATGGCTCATGGCCAGCACAGGGCCAATCAGCTGAGGAGAGACCTTGGCCATAATGTGTCTGTTCCAAGACTAAACATTCAAAGAAATCTTCTGTGCTCATGTGAAGGTCCTGTGGTCATTGTGAAGGAGACCTGAAGAACCAACTGGAGCTGGAATGTACTTTTGTTAGGCAGTACTTCCATTAAACTGATCAGCGGCCACTGGGGGTATTAATGATCTGTTCAATAGTTTGCATTCATTGTCATTCTTTTCCCCTCTGAGCTGATTCCAGGATCACATAACATGAGTTAGTGTGTGCAGTAAGAGATTTTCATAGCGGGAGAAGCAATGATGGAACTAATGATATTAATGATATGCTCTGTGTCATGTGGGGTCATATGAATAACATGTGGAAGTGACACACCTGAATGGAATGCAGCCATTATTAATGTTATTAGTTACAGCTGTGCTCAATAATGAAAATACCTTTATTAAAGGAACACTTCACCATTTTGGGGAATATGCTGATTTGCTTTCTTACTGAATGTCACATGACTTTGCGGTAAAGACAAAGACACCGCTAGCAGCTGGTTAGCTTAGCTTAGCAGAGAGACTGAAAACGGGGGAAAAGCTAGCCTTGCCTCACTCTGTACAAACACTTCTAAAGCTCACAATTTAAAACACTATATCTTGTTTTTTAAAAACCATTCAGAAACCAATTCGACATTTCTCAGGGAATTATGTCAACAACTGTTTTTTGGGTATTACCACTAACGTCTTAAATTAGGCTAGCTGTTTCCCTCCATTTCCACTCTTTGTGCTAAGCTATGCCAACCGGTTGCTGATTGTAGCTTCATATTAATCGTATTGACATGAAGAGTGGTATCAATTTCTAAAATGTCAAACTCCATTTTGCCCCTGCTTGTGGTTTCCATTTGTTCAGTTGACTAAATCATGCTTTCCCGTTTTATCTAACAGGCCATTTTTTTCAAAAAAGATACTTTAACAAACACAGGTGTAAATATGAAAATTTAATGATGGCTTAATTCCATGTTGTTGCTTCAATTTCAGGGTCCTGGTGTTGTACATGCAGGCTCGCTGTCATGGCACATATATAGAAACAAACCAATTGTTAATGTTATCAATAATGATAATAACAATCAATGATAATTCAAAATGTCTGCTGTGAAAAAAGTCTATTCCTCATGGCTCCTCCTCAAAGACAATTTTTTTTAAAGATTTTATAATTTTCTCTAATATTCTTCTTATTATGATAGATATGTTACAAAATAATACTTGTTTTGGGTGTAAAGTGTAAGTGGTATAAAATGATAAGCAATATTCTTTAAAGGTAATTACTGTGGTTAGAAGAGAAAAATAAGAGTGTATCTCCTACAAGCTCAAAAACAAAATTGTTGGTCATGTGCAAGATCCAACCAAAACAATCCTGTTCGTCTTTTCTTTTTCTTTTTTTTTTGTTTTCTCTGTTTCTCTTTGACTCACTGAGCTGTTGTCCTCTTTTCTCAGTGAACAGAGACGGCTCTAGGCTCGTCCCTCCCCTCCATCAATCTCTGTCATAAATCTGTCAAGCAGAGAGAAAGGGAACTGCTGAATACAGATTTGTCAGCAATTAATCTAACCTCTATTACCAGACTTGGATATTGTGTCCTCCATACCACAGAACAATAAGCCACTCTAACATGGAGCACTATATGCTGCATGTGTGTGTGGTGTGCAATCATGTGTTTGTTAGGGGAAGAGGGGGCATGTGTGTGTGTGTGTGTGTGTGTGTGTGTGTGTGTGTGTGTGTGTGTGTGTGTGTGTGTGTGTGTGTGCACGCATGTAGTGAGCTTCCTTGTGTGGTGTTTCAATATAATATAACGTCTTTTGTCCAGTGACTGTGCTCATTGTTATTCTTTATACTTCTTTTTGTACTTTCAACACTTAAAGCTTCCCGTGAACATTCGCTGTCTCTAGTGCTGTAATTGGAAATCACTGGGACAGCACTGTGCCATTTAACCTTGAAGACACATACAGTATGCTGAATGTGAAGCTGGCTAATTGACATTCTGCACTTGATGAGATGAAAGGACACACGAGGAGTTAGTGCGTGTGCATACATACACATGTGCTGGTGTGTGTGCGTACCAATGTGCTTCTCGGCTCCTTTTTATTGATTATCTTAAGGAGGTGGATTAGAGTTGATATCATGTTTCCCAGATAAGACGACCATAAAGATGAAAAATAAACAAAAACATTAGAAATATTAATAGTATAATGAGTATATACTCTTCTGTGCATGTACTGTGCAGTTTCTGTGTTTAAAGCTGCTGATGTACAGCACATGAATGAATTTGAACGACACATGGAAAGACCAACAATGCATGAGTCCTCCTCTCTCTGATTTTCCTGACCTGTCTATGCCATTCAGCCACAAGGCTACTGGTCCCCACTGAAGAAGTGTCCTAGTCAGTATTTATAACAGCAGGATGGTGTTTATGGGATTGACTCAAAATAAACTACATGAACCATGTTTATTTGTTATAAAGGGACAACTGTATGGCTCATTTTGGTCTTTTTAGAGAACTGTGGAGCTCTATGACACAATAAAGTATAAGAATAGACGACATCAGGCTTTGGATATGCAGGCAGTGCTCGTTAGCTGGATCAATTCATTGTTATTTTATTTGTCTGTTCATGGGATTCCTTGACAGTAAGAAAAATGTAGGACACCATGAGCCTTATCCTTCCAATACAAACACAGTAGCGTGCTGACACTGACATCGTCTGTGGGAGACAATACCCACAATACACACGTTTCCTGTGCTTTTTCCAAAGATTTCCTGTTCCTGTTTTGCCCCCTCTCTCTATGTTGCTCTCTCTGTCTCATAATTCATCCCTCACGTCGAACATACTTGAGCTTGTGGGAATTAAATTTGTATTCCAAGTTTTTTTACTCTGTAGCTGCAACAGCAGTCTGTTTTTTATTTTTTTTTTGAAGATACAGACTTATTTTTGTCATTAACCTCATTCCCTGTTCGGACACACTCATGCACACACACACTATCATTTACTGGGGCAGTTCAGTGGAGCAGCGAGCCAGTGCTCAGCTGCTTGAGACAGAATTAGAGTGACAAACAGCTGAGCTTCTCTTGGGTGCTATCATGTGACCTATCCCACCCACAGGGCCAAAGGGACCCAGGGTTAGAGTTACCATGTCCAATTTCCAGCATAGCCATTATATGTGTGTGTCTATGTGTGTGTGGAAATCTGCCTTCCTGTGTGAATTTTCTGCTACATCTCTTCCAGTAGTTGAGCTGCAAATGAAAATTCTCTCCTCTTGTTTCTGCCAGTAAACTTGTTCTCCAACCTGCTTATAGCCGCACCTTTCTGTCCGACTGTCATCAACACACACCCTGCCCCTTGTCCCTCTGCTTGTCCCACTGACCTGCTTCGGGCCACATGGCTGCATGCAGAGGTGTTTCTGACATAACAAGAAACCACATCTGGCGGTTTCGACTCGGCACTGAGAACGTATCAAACAGCCTACTTTTTCTATGATGAAAAGAACAGCCCCCGCAGCGCATTTGGGATTGTTTAGATGTATTGTTTCCTAGCCTGCAAAATAACAGCGTGGCCTTTTTTTTCAGTGTCTGTCAGCAAAGCAGGTAAGGGAGAAAGAGCTGAGCGCTGCACGAGCCATTACTCCTCTGAGTCACCTGATAAAAGCTCTTATACCAAGCCTTCACCTCCACTGCTATTATTGGCAACAATTTAGCTTGAAGTCCTCTCACATAGAGGTCCACTGGTGGCTGTAAGGAGGACGGAGGTGATCATTTTTCATTAAAACTCTTCTTTTTAATCATAGTGATTTATTTATGGTCTAATTATGTTAAATTACAGGGGAAAGTTAAGTTAAACTACTTTCTGAAACGTGGCTCGCACACCGTGTGTGTGTGTGTGTGTGTGTGTGTGTGTGTGTGTGTGTGTTTGGGACAAGGCCTGGTGTTGAGAGCAGCCAAAGCAAAAGAAGTGTGTCCTGCAGAGCCTTGAGTGTTTACAGCAGAGTAACATGAGGAGTGGACCAGGTTGTCCCGCCTACACCATAACTCTAAATGCAGAACCACAGCTGTGTTTCTGTGTATGAGGAACTGGGGTTGGAGTGAAAATAAGGGCTTGAGGGGAGAAGCTAAATAAGCCCCACAAATTAAAATGAAATAAAAGCAGCATGAGGGTGTATTTTAATGGTACTGATAAATTACAGGTGAAGATATTAACCCACTTCTTAGTCAAAGGTTTGAGGCCAATGTGGAGGTCATTTGCTACTGCTGCCCATGCATGTGTGCAGGCTGGTGTGTGTGTGTGTGTGTATGTCTCTGAACAGGGGGGGATGGGGTACCACAGGAATTAGGTAATATTGACATGGTTGTTTCAACCCCACCCTCCCAAAAATACTAAGATCAATGTACCAGATCAATAGAAGTCATTGACAATAACTGATCTTCTCATGTGATCAGTGAAGGAGAAAATTCACAGTTTTTCACGAGCGTGTGTCCCACATGCTCATTCATCAAACTGAGGGTCTACAATCAAAAACATGCATACACACATGTAAATCAGACCATACACAAACGCACACAAGAGCACACGTGCAAAAATTCATACACACACACACACACACACACACACACACACACACACACACACACACACACACAGCAGGGGGAAACGGGCTCTTCTCTGACACTGCATGATAGGTCACTTCTTCCCTCTCTCTCTCTCTCTCTCCCTCTCGCTCTCTCTCTCTCTCTCTCTCTCTCTCTCCCTTCCTGCTGAAATAGTTTTAACAAAAGAGAGGGAGAAGGAGGGGGAGGGGTGGTGTGGTTGGGGGAAGGGATGTATGTGCTGCTCTGTTGTCACTAGGCGAGGGAGAGCGAGGGGGGGAGGGAGAAGGGAGCTGGAGGGTGAGCAAGCGAGCCAGTGAGCGAGGGAGAGTAGGAGAGAAGGTTAGGGTCCCAGAAGAGAGTACAAACCTCACACACATATGCACACACACACACACACACACACTCACCCAGTCACACACACATTTACGTCGGCTCCCTCTGCTTTACTTTGTGGAATAGTGGATTACTTTCTAAATTGAGCCACTCATCAAGGAGATCCAGGCATGATCAGGTCAGTAACCATTTACTCACTTGATGAAAAAGATTGTTTTTGTCTCCCTACAACAGGAATGACAATGATTCCGCTGCTTCTTGCACATTCCTGTCCTTTTCAGTGCTCTCTGTCCTCTCTTTCTTGCATGATATGACCTCCTCCATGTATTTTCCTTCTGCTTACCTCATTGTACATGTTATACTACCTTTCCTTTACACATGTGCAAGGCATTCTTATTAGTTTGTCCTCTATATGTCAACCCAGGACACTGTTACAAACACTCCCTCACACTCCTTCATTTTTTTTTCCCTCATGTGTTCCCCCATGTTAGACAGGAGAGCTTCCTTGCTCTGCAGAGAGTACAAAGTTCTCTTCGCTGTAGTGGTTTGTAGTGTTTGTGTTGAAACATGGGTGGCTTCAAAGAATTAGAAACTTGTCTCCGCTGGCCGTGCGGTTTTGTGGTCAGAGGGTAAAAGCCCCCTTTCTGTCAGGGCATTCAGCATTCAAAGTCTCTTGATCAGTGGCTTGCACATGTGCATGTATATGTGCACACACATATACACATGGAAAGACTGAGATCATTCAGGGTGCATGAGAAACTAATTTTCAGTCAATATCAGTTGCTTTCTGCACGTTTTTCTCAAAAGGTAGATGTCATAATTACATAAACTTTTTAATAGAAATATTGAATTGAATTTTTCATTATTTGTACATTATACATTAGTTACACTAGAATCTGGCTTTGAATGACAATCAATCAGAAAATATACAACCTAGTCATACTCACAGTGTCTGCTGGCTCTGCTAATGCCATGTGTGGGTTCTTCAGGTGGCAGTGTGTCAGAGCGGTGTTCAAGTGTGAGATGAACCATGGAGGGGTGCAGGAGGCCAGTCACTAGCCAAGCCAGCAGCCGCACAACCGCCAGCAGCAGGAGAAGCAGTAGCCCAGGGAGGTCCCGGAGCATGCAGCTGGGCCCTCACTAGCACCGAGTGGACCCGGTCTTCTCCTCTTCACCTGGGGGCCAGGGCTGCAGAATGCTCAGTCCTGTCACCCCATACAGTAAGTCTGCACTGATTTCATTGAACTGCCTGTGCTTGGATGCTTATGATTATGTATGGTCATGTCCAGTGATGGGCTCGTTTGGCATGCTGTATGTGAATACTGTGGCCCAGCTTGAGTTTGTTTTCCTGTACGCCTTCTTCTTTTGGCTCCTCTTTTGTCCAGGACTCATCTCCTGTGGTTGTGTAGAGGGAAGCAAGGGGCTGGGTGAGGGGGGTGGGTGGGGGGTCTCTCTGAGAAGTCATGTTGAGAAGGCAGATATGCTAATGGGTTTAACAGCTGAATCTCCAAGCTTTGCATTGAGGAATTTCACAGAAAGTGTTCAGTGTCTGTTCTTTCAGCTCCTCCATGTGAATATTTTATAGTAACAGCTTGTTTGAACAGACAGCACCTAAAGCGCCTCTGTCTGTGCTTTCAGAACAACATGGACATGCACATATTGAAGGAGTACAGTGGAGCAGTCTGTGCATTCTTTGCTATGTCATTATGAAATGTGAAAAATAACTTGTGTTTCAAAATAAAAGCATGTATATACTTTATGATTCATCTGTGTAGTGCAGTTTAGATGAACTACCTGCTTCAGTATGAACCTAACAACTTTGTGTGTCAATATGTAGAAGCAGATTAAATCACATAAATCTCACTGACACATCACAGCATAGTCTCAGTTAGTATATATGCTAATGATGAGAGGTTGCTATCCAGGCTGATGAATATGCTTATATTGATTGAGTGGGCTATTGATTAGGCCAAGCTTTAACAGGATTACGACACTAACCTGATTAGAATAATGCAACAGGGATTTACTTCTACATGCATTTTGTATTCCAAAGAGCAGCACAAAGGTACAGAGACATACAACGGACGTCTAAAAAAAAAATTCCTGAGGGTTTAAGGGAGAATGAGGGAGTTTTCTTAGCAGACAGAAGTTTTGGTAACGTGCGTGTGTCACATTCCGTCCTCAGAGAGACTCACAGTGTCATGTTAGATTTTTTCCCACAGAAACTCGGACTGCACGGAAGCCTATGATTTTTACAGCAATAACTACTTTCATCAGATCTCACAGACTGACAAATTTTTTCCCACACGCAAACACACAAGTACACATGCAATCACAGTCACCACCCACAGCTCATTATGGGCTCTGTCCATAATGATGATAGCGTGTGACATGAGGAGAGGGATGGGCAATTGCAGCCATTTCTTTAGTTGCTAGTCACCAGGGTGAAGCCATTCTGCGACTAAAAGCCAGACCCTTAGTATCCTGGTGTCAACAGCCTCTCATTAGTCCCATATAGAGGGAAGAATAAACATCGGCCTTCACACTCACACATTAGACCTCCACAGTAATCATGAAAGCTCATTAAGCAAATTGTAGCACACCTTAGATCCTCATTAGGTGTTATAGTAACGACTTGTGCTGCTGCTGGTGAAATGAGGGAAAGAGCAAAGTGAAGGGCAGATGGAGAGGACAGGGCATGAGGAGGGACTGGTCAGCTGCAGCCTGATATATGAGTGGACACAATAAGCAAAGAGGGGCCAGGCCAGCCTCGACCACATGTGTGTGTGTGTGTGTGTGTGTGTGTGTGTGTGTGTGTGTGTGTGTTTGTTGTGTGTGTGTGTGTGAGCTAAAGGAGTGGGGGAGGGGGAAACTGACCACACAGGGTCGGACACACAGTCCTGTCTTTACTACAGCACTCAGAGAAGGAGGGGGCATCAAAGGGGGAAGACTGTGGGGCAAAATCAAGAGTGAAAGAAAAGTGAAAAATAAAATGAGAGGAAAAGGTTGAGCAAAACTATGTAAAGTAAACTTGTTTCCCAATAATGCTTAAAAATAAATCAATGCGATTGGATGTCTTTGTTTGAGTGGAAAATCCATGCTCAGACTCTTAATTGTCATGTGGTTCGGAGTTGGAAATGACTTGTATGTTGGGGATGTGTAAAGGTTTATTCAGATATACAGTAGTTGATTGGCTGGCAGCAGTGTGGCCTGGTGGACTCTGCAAGCCTGGGGAAAAGGGGGAAGGGGTAAGAGGAGGGAGAGGGAGGGTTTTCTCCTCAGCAGATCCTTCTTCATGCACAGCATTTTGGACTATGGTCACTGCTTACATAACAATCTCACCCTCATTTACTCTGTAAGCAGGACAGGGGACAGAGACAGCTGGGTGACTGTGTGCAGTCCATTGACCATTGCAACTGGAATCCTAACACGCTTCATGTATATTCATTTATTCATATCCCACTTTTTCTCTCCTGTGTTCTGTATTGATCTTGCGAGCAGTGGTGTGAATTAACTCTAACTAATACAAATCACCTAGTAATGTGCAAACAGCTGATAGGGTCATTTATCAGCACTGTAAGTAAGCATGTTCTGTGTCTCTCTACTTTCTCCCTCCCTCCCTCCCTCCCCCCTCCCTCTCTCTAGCCTGGGAGTGGACAGTGTGTGTTGAGCGTATGGAGAGGATATGTGCTTTGTAAATAGATCTCAGGTTAGATTCCTGGCATTCCAGCTGCCTGACTCATCCGATAGATGACCAAGAGTCCCTCTGCCTGTTGGCCAGCTGAAGCTTAACACTGCACCAAGACCGCAATATATAGGAGTGCTAGAGCCTGTGCGTGTGCATCTTGGTGTGTGTCTGTCCGTCCTCAGGAAATGTAAGTCTTTGTTTATTGTGAGTGGAGTAAAAGCACTAACAGAGGACCTTTCAGAAGGGTGATTTTTGTCTCCACTCCCCATCCGGCCAACCACCTCTGATGCTTCACAACCCCCAAATCCCATTCCAGGCAGCCCCTTCCCCCACATGTACTTTCATCTAATTAACCTCTAATTACTCATACTGACCATGCAGTGGACCACGAGTTGAACTGGCCTCCAAAAAAAACATCCATGACTTGCATAATCATGTTTTCCAGAAACCAAATAGCAGAGTTTTCTGAACGTACCACTGATAATAACACTCATTAAGAAAGAAAGGATAGAGCACTTAAACTGGTTTTAGTGGAAGCTGTTGACGGCCGGACAGAGAGCTGGGAGGGTCAAATTTAGTCCATCTCTTTATTGGATCGATCAGACTGCTGTTTACAAGCATCCCACTCCCTGCTTTACACGTTGATGCATGCACGCACACACACACACACACACACACACACACACACACACACACACACACACACACACACACACACACACACACACACAGATATACTGCATATTTTGCTGTTTGGTGAACCCTGAGGCCATGTATCATCCATGTTTAGGTCTTGATGTGGACAGGAGAAGAAAAGGGTGAGTGTTCATCACAGCGCAGTAATTTTACCTCACCTCCTGCTCTGCTCAGATTGTGGGTGATTTATATCTCATTTGTAACAACACTATAGGTTACTGTGACTCCTCTTCTTATGTAATCTTGTTCTTTTCAATAACGCTACACAAATAGGCTCCTTTTCATCAAGTGAAGCCATTGGCAGTGCACAGAACATTCTCTTGACCTCGATTGTAATTGGTCTATGTGAAGAAATGTATGTGAAATTACTTAACGATGACCTCAATGGCCGGCCAGAGCTGTAAATCGACACTGGCTGCTCAGAAAATCAATCAGAGCTGCTGCTGTGGACTAAAGTTCCTTATTTTAGTTTGTAAGTTTTGGGTATTGACCAGACTTGAGAGGAAAAACCTGAACAGACACTTGATTTATGAGACTGATTTATAAGTGTCACCTCACCTACACTGGGTATCTTGAGTGTTTGCATAGGTACAAATGCTTAGTCCATGTTTAGATCGACATTTGAACTGTATCAAAAATTGATGTCAACGTGAAAATGATCCCATTGCAGAAGATAGCATAGGAGTGAATAGTACTAGTGATACTTCTTTCCTCAAACACATCGCTACTGAAAACATTCATAAATGACAGGAATTAAGCCAAAATTACAAACTATTTCAAGCATAAATGGAAAGAAATTTTCATAAAATATTTTCACAAGATAGATTTTAGGTGGACAATCACTTTAAGTCAAGCTAAGCAAGCAGCGTAAAACTGCATGATCTTTAGTGAACATAGCAACAGTACTTACTTACTTAAAGAAAGTAGATGTATATTCACTAACAGGTGCTCCATTCTAATATTACTCTCCCTTGGAAGCCTCAAATACACAGTCACACAAATACACACACACCATCTTGTGCTCCCACCTACAAAGCTGGATATAACTCCCAGCATGTCCCAGAAATCATTCTCTGTCTTTTAAGTACAGAAACTTTTTATTAAGATATTAACAATTTACGAGAATAACTTAGATTTCCAGCTCTAGAACCAATCTATGCAAAAGTGGTGTAAACTACCCGGGGTCCCCATGAATTAAATGAGCATGAACTCATGAATAATACTGGATTTACAAAATCGTAATGCCAGTGTAAAAGGAGGAAGATAAAAGGAAGTAAAACTGGACCCAAGAGAAAACATGCAACATGCAACTCCTCAGTGAAAGCGACGGGGTATCCAAATACAGAATCAACAATAAAATTAAACTAATACTAATATGTTTGAGAGGAGAGTGTGAGGAATGTGATTTTAAATTACTTTCATGCTGGCCTGGACTGCGATGAATGTTTGTTATATGAAGCTGCTAAATCACTGCAAGATCACTAAACATTAGAAGTGACCAATTTTAACATTTCTGTACACCACAAACATTTACAGTGCAATGGCAACAGTACAGTATACGTAAAATATTTTTCTGCTGATGCTGACTGGTCTAAAAGATTTTTCTCTAAGCTTTGCATTCATCTGCACCCAGTAGCCAAACTGCTGGAGGACAAACCCAGAAGCAACACTGGTGCTGGTCCACAGTATGATAATCACAATGATTAAGGAAAGCTGTCATAGTACCAAGCCGGCTTAGTGCTCATCTTTGTCCCTTGATAAGCCAAGCATGGCCAAGAATGGAGGGGTGTTTCCAAGCCCCAAGCCAACATGAGATGCTAGATTAGGGTTTGAGGCTCCCTCACTCATCCCTCCTAATACCCAAACCCTGCACCCTAATATCCTCACTTTAACACAGATGTCTGATGCTATAGCACTCAGGAACAGGAAGAGGTTTTAATCGGCCCCAGAAACCCACATTTCCTGGAAAACATGTCAATCTTATCATAAATTCAATGTTATAAAAATGTCTTACTAAAAAGCAGTCTCAATGAAATCAGAAGTAAGATTATATTACTGTGTACAGAGCATGAAAACACGAGAGAAATTCTGCTATACGAAATATAATGTGAACGTACCTGAATGGTTCATTTTGATCTTCAAGAGAACAATAATGTTAGAACACAAAGGTTAGTTTGCTTTTAAGATATCATTCATTTTATCATTCAGTGCTTTATCATGAGAAGTATACATATCAACAAGTAGAACTTTGTACTTGTTCCTATCGGGTGTCAGCCTTTATAGGATATATATAAGATATTTAAGAAAGTTTTTTTCTTTCAAAAATAGTAAAATAAGTGGAAGTTTGACACTAGAATTGTTACCAGCATTAATGCACAAGTCGCTGTTGCCTTTAAACAGTCTAGCCATGCATTTGTGAAGTCCATTTATACTAAAAAAAAAAACTTTGTCATTTTGTGTTATTGCACAGTAATTATCAAGTAAAGTTACTGGAAGCATAAGGACTAAGAAGCACAAGTGATGCCTCTTTAATTCTTGTCTATGAATGTCAGATTGTCACCAAGCACTGACACTTCCATAAGCCTTGTGTGCTCTAATCCTTCATTAGTCTGGTTTCCTCAGTCTGGTCCTTAACCCGTCCAGACCCTCCGGTTCACTCTTCCATCGTCTGATCTCCAAGTGATCCTGTTCAGTTTTCACATTCCTCTGCTGAATTTTGATGAGGATTCCAAACACAGTAGATTACTGCACTCAAATATGTCTTGGATAGATTATAGACCATCTGGTGAAGACGGGGTGCGAGGAGGAGTAGATTAAAGGCAAAGCGGTAAACGATTGGCTCATGCCTACAATCAGCATGACCAGTGAGTATCAGCTGGATGAGCCTGAATGTGCGTCTGTGTGGCTGAATAATGCCCAGATTTTAATGAATGTGTTAATACTGCCACAAGGCAGCCACACAAATGTTCAAATATACCAGTTTTGTTATTGCAACCAGTTAGATGGCACCAGGGAAGTCTTTTATGTTTGTATGTTTGATAAAATGAATGAAATGCATTTAGTAGCGAGCTGAAAGTGTTGCAGAACTGCAGAGAGATCTCAATGGAATTGGCAGACTAAAACAACCCTTTCAAATTACAGTCCTTTGATTCCATATCAAAAAAAAATTAATTAAACAAGCTTTTATAATTAAGTTAAAGGAGGATTTACATTCTGATGTATTTCTCTGTGAACACGGTTGTTTTCCGTTACAGCGTAGGGGAACAATAAAGCTTAACTTAAAACTGATTATCTAATTCAGTTCTTGGACTTAGACTGAGACTCTGAGAAACACTAAGATGGCAGGGAGGAAGATTTCCATTCATTAACAGTGATTTGTAGCCAGAAATACCTAAAGCTGTACTCCACTTTAAACTACAACTGGAGATGTAATGAAGAAGAGCTAATGAAGGTACAGTTTAACTACTCTTTCCCAGTTAAAGTATAATATGTTGACTTACAGGAAATACTTTCTAAGTTTTAAATGAAACTTACCCATATAGCCCCAAATCACAAATGATAAAATTTGCATCAGAGGGCTTTACAATCTGTTCAATGTACAACATCCTCTATCTGTGGAGCTTGAATTTGGGGGGGGGGATTCCAACTATAGATTGATGAGTAAAAATGTAGTAAAAAAACAGATTATTTTATTGACCAGTTCCTCTACACCAAAACTAAAACATTATAGAACCACTCAGATAATATTTCTAGGATGAAAAACAACCTACCTTTATGCTGATAAACAAAAGCTGCAGCCTGCAGTGAGACCTCTGGTTCTTTTTTTTTAATCTTCTTTTTACATTAGGTGTTTTCAACATATCATATGGTCTATGGTCTAATGGTCTGCACCATACTGTACTTTTGAGAGTATCCATGGCAACCAGTTTACCAAAGAGCATTTTGTTGGCTGTATATATTAAATACTGCCATAGGTGATAAAATATAACATCAGAATTTGGCTGTGAGTCCATGATTTTACATCTGCTTACATTGACATTGGGTCCCATCCTCTTGCACCTCAGTTTTCTTAGGGTCTTATATTGACATGAACGACTGAGCCATTTGAATCTGTAATGAGAAATGTTAATAATAGTCCCCTCACAGCAGACACTGTGGTTTAGGACCCCCTTAACCCCTTGGGCCCCTGGGTCTTTGACCAGGAGACCGATGTGGTAATCTAGCTGTGATCTGTAGAATTACCGTGAAGTACAATCAATCAACACCTCCTTGTTTAAGTAAGATATTATTTTCATTCTAACCTTAGCTGAGACATTTCTGTGGTCTGTGCTAGTAATGTTTTTCTGTTCTCGGGATGGGTACCATGAACGGTGAGAATTCCCTGGAGCGTGGGGATTTCTCAGATCCAGGGTGGAGCCTGTGCCGGTCGAGAGCATTACGATCCCTGGATTGGATGAGTGGGATTATTGGGCTGAAGGATCATTTAATTTAGGGATCAACATGTGGACCGTTTAGAGGCCCATCTGGTGGTCCTAGTGGACATGTGACACAACTTGACATAATCCACATGTAGACAGTTTCAGACCAGACATGTGAGTGAGCAAGTGTGCGTAATGAATAAACCCTAACACCTGCCAATGCTGCTATTTGTTACTGCTTTGTTCCAAATAAGTACAACATCTTGATTAGGGTGTTGAATAGAGCTGAGTGATTTGTCGATCCACAGAGAAGAAAACTGGTAATCGGTTAATCATTGAAAAACTCACTTTTCAAGCACAAATACAAACGATTCTTTGGTTGCACCCTCTCCAATGTGAGGATTTCCTGATTTGCATTGTTTTATATCATTTTAAATTCAACATCTTTTGGCTTTGAGCTGTTTGTTGGATAAAAAAATATTTGAAGGCATCACCTTGGGGGTCTAGGGAGATTTTCTGTCCTTTTATTGACATAATTATTAAAAATAATAACTGGTAGTTTAAATGACCATGAAAACAGTTGTTGAAACCTTTGTTTGGAATCATAGCCTAACTTACTATTTGTCCACCATTATTGGTGAAATCAAGTTCTTGGCTTCTTCCTCTGTCCAGTTGCTGTTGTAGGGAAGCCCCTCTGGCCCAGGCCTGGGGTCAGGACAGTTTAATAATACTCTGCAATGCCTGGAATGTCAGCCTAATGCCAGTTCAAAAAGACAAGCCCACAACCACTAAACCAGCAGATTACTCTGTTTGTGTAAATGTGCATGTATAATCACACATGGCACGTGAAAATCAGATGTTTTCTGACTGCTCAATCGGTACACTTGTAATAGTGTTCCTAGAGGTGTTGGTCCAGTGTCCAGTGCGTAGTATGGTGAAAAATCTGATCCCCCTCTACACATTGACCCCGCCCTCTATTCCCCCTGTCCAGCAGACCCCTGAGGTTTTGGCCGAATTAGATCACACGCTCTGTGGGGGTGGTTTTGTGGGCTAAGAGACTCACAGAAAGACAACAATGGCCCCAATGTGAGCAAGGCAAAGGAAGAAGGCAGCACGCAGGCTGATAGAGGCTTATCGCCGTGGAGACCAGGCTGGGGGCTATGTTGGCGGCTTCACATAAAGATTAGAACAGTTGTCCCCTGTGTGGATGAGACTGTGCAGAAGAGCATTGGCTAAGCACTGACATGATTCTGGAAAAGGGTCAGCCTGCCAAGGTGATTACGAGGGCAGATATTCATGAAGCCAGACTTTTAGCCGGCTTGTGAGGTTTGGAAGAAAAAGGGAGCAAAAATACTTCAGATGTGGTGCACAGCCTGTATCTAGTCTAGACAAAATGGTGGAGAAATCTGTCATTTAAAGCAGTGGATACATCACGTCAACATCATGGTTGTGTGGACTAATTCTGTCTTGGTCTTGTTGTTTCTTGTAGGTCTGTTGAAGATGCACTGGTCTCCCGAGCACGTCGCCCCCTTATCTCAGTGGCCTGAGCAGCACCTAGACGTCACCTCTACCACCTCACCCCCATCTGCCCACAAACATGACCCCTATGCTACTGCTGCTCGCCGCAGCTATGCCCCTGCAGGTTACCCATGGGCCAGTGATGAC